>NC_056743.1:610596357-610643857 GCF_019279795.1 Protopterus annectens
AACTGGGACCTCAGGTGGAGAATTTACATCTTTGAGATAATGTAATTTAGTTAACCTTTCACAGTAAGCGATGTTTCAGAATATTTGGCAATGAGCTGGGTGGTAAATAATCCATTCCACTACCTCTCTGGAAAATGATTGTGTTCAGTTAATAACTGCTCTTTTAGTTGCTGTGGTAATGTGGATTATGTGGGTTGGATTCGCCCAACTTGATTTTTCAAAGCAATAATACAACTGATTTATAATACATATGACTGCTGGATATATTGATGCCTAAAGTTTGCATTATCCATTGTGTATCTGGTAAGACTCTGAGGAAAAATAAGAAACAGCCAGGACTATTGAACATTTTAAGCAGTGCATATTACAAAATACATTATAAAACAGTTTCTTACACTTAAGGCTAGACTTAAAGCCAGTATACCTATTTTATGTGTGCTTTTGTGCAGGAATATAATACTCTCCTGCATTGCATAAACAGACAAGCTGCCAAATATCTCTCAATCTACAGACATCAAAAACATGGCCCAAAGCTGTTGAAAGGTAGGCTGATCAAGTTAAAAATCTGGATGTTTAATTGATCAAAAATTTCCACCCTAAATTGCAAATAACTAATCCCACTTCCTGTAGTACTATGGAATGATGTTAAAACACATTTAACATGGTGAGCATGACAAATTATACAAAATTACAAGAATATTAGAAGCAACAAAACAAAACCAGTATTTACTAACATTGATTTACAGAAAATAATATCACATTTTTATTTCTGAAGTAATGTTACACTGTGACAAAAAGCCCTCTGGAACATTGACTTTCTAGCTGTGTTTGAGAAAGTAGGAACACCCTAATGGCTGTTATAAATTACCAATAGTATCTAGAAATAAAGGTCCAGCTTGAAGATTCATTAAAGATCTTAAGCTAAAAAAATCTATTCTCCCATGGCATGGTATTTTGTAATTCAGAGACATGTTAGCCACAATGATGAATGATCATATTATTGGCCAACTTTCCTGTCTTTGAATTGCAGTGACTATTGAATTTAAAAACTGAGAGAAGTAAAACCACACACCTCCAAGAACTGTCAATCAACAGCTAGCTTGAACAAACAGATTTCTCTCAGCTCTTAAATTCAGTCTTTAGAGGAGTTTTCATGGTTCTAAAGAACTCTACGTTTCGAAGAAAGCACTTAACTGTGAATTGCAGTGGTTTTACCAGTAAAGGATTGTTTCTTTCTACAACAAGTACAAATTGCAGTGGATTCTACCATTGTTGGAGTTATTTGCTGTGGTCTTTGGCTTCCTGGTCAGTTCTGCTGCCAATATGCCCAGACTGACAATGACTCAATCTGTCATGCTCAAAGATAATGGTTTAGATGTTGAATTAACATGCTGGACAACTTAAGTCAGTAGCTAACAACACAACAGAAGTAGAACAGTGGCACAAAGACATTTGTGCTTCACTAATGAGGGAGAGATAAAGGATGTCATAACACAAATTCAAAAACAGCACGGTATACCGGCTTTACACTAATCAGAGATTTGGAATTAATTTAAAACTTATTTCAGTTTTACAGCAAAAAATCCCACAGCCCTTTGCTAAACAAAACAGAAAACTCTTAAATTAAAAAAAGACTTGCGCATGAGCAACAGTAAACGTGTTTTCTTTTGAAACTCTTATTTATTGAAAATGCATCTGGTAAACCAATAAATTACAAGTGATCTGCTAGGATTTGTAGTCAAAAAGCATATAGTGATATACTTATTGGTGATTATGTGAAATGTGCAGAAATGCAAGAAAGACAAATTGTGTAAGGCATTAGCTAACAGTCTGGGACAGTCCACAGGACACTAGTGTCCCTTTTTTGGAGCAGTTTAGGAGTACTGTCTGAGGGACTGACTTGGTCAGAGTCACACAGAAGACAAACATAGGCTGAGGGAACTAAATCCTGCATTATAGAAAGCAGCTTAATTAATAACAGCTTGTTGCCTTATTCAGCTGCACTAAGTGCCAGGTAAACTGCTGTAGACCAAGCAGAGTGCATTTCTCACCTGCGTGCCTGCAAAAAGCCAGCTAAATTATAAATGTATTCAGCTAAAATATTAATTTTAAACTCATAGACTTCATGCTCAATTTATTCACAGTTGAATAATAAACATTCAGCAAACAATGAAACCAAGGGTCATACCCAAAAAACGAGGCTCATATTATGATTCCCCTGTTTACTACAATTATACCCTAAACACAGAGATGTGACCATCAGTTACAGCTTCTTGTAGGACTACATGCACATCAAATGATTGAATAAATTCATAATGACCTAGAAATGTACTTCAGCTTTGTGATGTGAAAACCAGACAGTTCAATCCATTGCACTCCCGCTTCCTTCTAAGCTCTGTGGTCTACAATCAGAGGAAAATACCTAAACAAAAGAGAGAGAGAGAGAGACAGAGAGAGAGAGAGAGAGAGAGAGAGAGAGAGAGAGAGAGAGAGAGAGAGAGAGAGAGAGAGAGAGAGAGATGACTTTTAAAATGTTTTTTTCTGTAACAAGGACTGATGCACTCCCCAGGGCACACAGTTTTACAATGAGGGGAACATGCCCCTGCATGCCACGCTGCACACGGCCTCTGGACACACGATTATATAACAGCAGTCTTTTGCTTTCTTTGACAGACTGCCACCCAAACAGATAGCCATCCGGCAGCACAAGAAATAAAGCCCATGGTATGACAACAGGATGTGTAGCTGGGAAGTCCAGACCTTGGAGAATCTACTAGTAACAAACGACAGATAACCTTAACTTTGAATGCATCATCTGAAACTTATAGGCAGCACTGTAAATGACAAATGTGACAATTTGGTTTTTTTGCACCATCATACAGAAAAGGAAGAACATGCTTCAACCAGGGAACATTAATCAAAGTCAGATTACTTAGACGTTTATCCACAAAATGAAAGAAAGAAAGCAAGAATTATATTTTCCAGCCATAGCTGATAGGAAACTCAATGCAATTCCTCAGTCTCTCTTAATCTTAGAGCCATCACAAATCAGTTCAAGTGCATTTGGAAACAACAGGCAGTCTTATATTGTGAAGGATGAAATTGCTAAAATAATTAAATTACTATTAATTCAGTGCTTTTTGGGGATTTTTGTTGGGATCACTGCCTGTTTTATTTGAACACAGTAGAACAGGTTCTTGGTACAATATTTACATTTTTCACCAGAATTTTGCTTAGACCCATCACAAGCAGGTGACGAGACTATATATGGCAATACTGACTGAATATGATACTGTGATCTGAGGCCTTGTTTAATGGAAGGAAAAATGTATTGCAGATCCCAGTATAGCACTTCATACCATGAAAAGAAAAAGTCATAGTCATGGCATCTCAGTGAAGAAAGATTAGTGCCTTCAGACAGAAACTAATGATGGAAAGGCCAAGAGAAATTTTTTTCTAAGCAAAAGATGGCACTAATTTAATTAATAAATGCAAGCATCTACACAAATCATCTTGATGACAAGAATAAACGTCCATTTTTATATGTTAATTTCATGCAGAAAGTGAGACAGTTTTTAACTTGTGGTTATTTCACATTTGATCAAAGAAGTGATTGTATGTGGACTTTGTATATACGTTTGTATATATTTTTTTTACTTCACAGCAGTGTGTATTCTGTTCTGTAAGAAATATATGTATCCGGTAATGTGTGTACTACAAATTAAGCCACCCACAAAATTCATATGGGCTACAACCTTGGTTGCATAATTATTTGCCAACCTCTTGGTGAAACTAATAGTCATTGGACACAGACCTCTCAACCACTCGGGGACACATTTCAACAGAATCAGGGACAAGTCAAGAAAAAATCAGGCACAATCAGGGACACTTTTAAAATATTAGTGCTATTAACTTGAAACATTGACAGAATCAGAGCATATGAATTAATACACGTTTTCTGAAGTAAAATAAGTCTATAACTCTTAATTACTGTCATTATTCATTAAATGTAATTCACCACCTTTCCTTCAAAAGTCACTAGTTTTAGGAGGGATTAAGAGGGACAGAGCTAAATTTTGAGTCAAAATCAGGGATGTCCCTGAAAATCAGGGACAGTTGAGAGGTATGATTGGACAGCCAGTCTATATTTGGTTTGTAGGAATCCTTATAACTGAACCAATTCACAATAACTTGAGATGGCATATGTCTCCATTAACTCACTTGCTTCTGTTTCATTAAATTCTGCTAACTGAAAACACAAATCTTCTTTCTGCTTGTCTCGCATGTGCTCCTCATATAGGATCTGAGATAAGTAAAAGGGCTGGTGTAGGTCATGGCTAAGCCTGAAGTAAAAATAAGGGCGTTAAAACCTGAAAACAAAAGCATAGTCACTTTTGTGCTTGATACCAGTAATATCCATTAAGAATTATACAGTACAGTGTGCCACATAATTATGGAAAAGACATACCCAGCACAGTGGTCACATGTTCTGCATGCTTGTCTGGATTGATTCAACATCTGAAGACCTTTATTGTACTGAAGCAGCCACTGCTGCAGCTTAGGCTCCAGACCTACAGGATTTGGGTGATGCCTAACAGGTGTCATACTGTCACACTTTAGCCGATGTTGCTAATGGCATGACTGACTAGACTTCTGTTGGAAAACTGTGTTTCCTTGATTACACAAAGTAAGTTGTGTTACAATAAATGAAGTTGAAAGGATGAGATGTACTTTGGGGGAGGGGCCATTGGCATTCTTCATACTTTCAAGGGGAAGGCTATGCTGCCCGAACAGTAAATGAGTGAGTGGCTTGCTGGGTGAAGCTCTTCTGTAATTAACTGAGTGATATCATCTAAAATATCGCTAGCCTTTTAATTGATAGATAGCTTATTGGTTCCCGGTTATTAAAAATCCACTCTCAAACATTGTTCATACTAATTAAGTGTACAAATTGAGTGTGTGTACGTATGCATGCTGCTCAATGCTGCAGGAGATATGCCTTTGCTTATGCAGTAAATCCTTCTTATAATATTAGAAAGATGCTAGATCAAATACTGTGATGTGATTTTATGTAGGAGCATGTCAGCGAGTATGCACGTGGTATGTATTTCTGCAGGTAAACAGTGTGTTTTTGTGTGTGTATGTGCATGTGTGTGTGTGTGTGTGTGTGTGTGTTTGTGTGTTTGTGTATGTGCGTATGCATGTGCGTGTACGTGCATGTGTGTGTGTGTGTATGTGTGTTTGTGTTTGTGCACGTGTGTATGTGCATGTGTATGTGTGTTTGTGTGTGTGTGTGTGTGTGTGTGTGTGTGTGTGTGTGTGTGTGTGTGTGTGTGTGTGTATTTCCTAAGGTTGTGCCAGTATGGAGTTATTTTTTCTTTTTAAGGAATTTAAGAGGACCTATATCTTCAGGATGTGGGTCTGTGTGTGCATGTGGTGTTTTGGTGAATATATTGGATTCACGTGTGTATAGGTATTGTGCCATGTAGGTTTGAGTGTTGCTGTGAGGGAATGGTTAAGTGTATCATTCTGTAAGGTTCTGCCTGGCACAAAACTCATGGTAACCATTTCCAGTTGAGAAACAGCCCTATCATGGTGCAGCCTGAAAAAAAATACTACTGAGGTATTTTGGAGGAGTGGCACATGCTAACTAGCCACTTGGTCTCCCTATGGAAATGCCAGCAGTAAGGTATTTATGCAGCTGAGTGATGCAGAGAATTACTTGGCTGTATAAGTTACATCAGCTCCCTGTGTTGATGCACATGGTAGTTTAACAGAAAGGTACTGGTTGGGATATGTGCATGTGTATATGCATATTTATGTAACTTTTAATTTCTCCAAGTCTTTTGGGTTTCTAATACCATGACGGGAATGGACCCCATTCCTAAGTCAAAGTATGATTAAAGTTCATGAAATTAGGATTGTTTCACTCTTTGATGTCAGCCAAAAGTACTCTTCACAGCACCCACAGTGTGCCCAGTAATGACTCCTCCTGTAATTTGTATGGTGTTACATGAATTGATAACATATCTAAATACGATTGTAAATTCTTTTTTATAAGACCCGTTGCTCCTACTACTATTGGAACTGTCTGGGTATCTTTCTTCCAAATGACTCTCATTTCTGCCTGCAGATGCAGGTATTTTATGACTTTGTGTCTCTCTGTACGCAAGACACTGCAGTCACTGGGTGTGGTGATTTCAATAATCAATGGTACTTTTGTCTTCTTTTCTTGAACCACTATATCTGGTTTTCTAGAATCTATCTTTTGAACTGTTGGTATTGGGTGATCCGATGTGATATAAACTTCATCATTTTCAATAATTCTTTGTGGCTCATGTTTCCAGTGTTTTTTAGCCACTTCTTTACCATAATGTTTGCACAATCTCCAGTGTAACAATCTCACCACATTATTATGCCTTTCAGTATACAGTCCCTCTGCCATTAGTATGTCGCAACCAGCAACAAGGTGTGTGACTGTTTCCAATTCGATTTTACAAAACCTACATATGTCTGATTCTCCTACATGTTCAATGAACTTTGTAAACCAGCATGTATGCAGCCCAATAACTTGGGCTGCCAATATTAACATTTCATTTCTTGATGTGAATTCACCTCTCCTTAACCATTCCTGTATTCATTCTTGATCAACAGGAGGCTCTTCCAGAAGTTTTCTATACTTGCAACTATATTTATGTTTCTTCCACATTTCTTGCCTTCTGATCTGATCCTTCACTTTATAGTCTTTCTTTTTTTTTTTTAGCACATTCAGTTGCTGCCTGGGTTTATCTACTTCTGGTTTGATTTCCATTTCTGCTTGACGTCAATATGCTTTTACTAAATTAAGCAGAGATGTCATCTTAGATTTATTCTTATCATGTTTCAAAACTTTCACTACATTTGGATCTTGTGAGGTCAGTAGATATGTGTGGAGTCCCACAATTGCACATCTGTACATGTAATCAATTTCAAGGAGGTCCATCCCACCTTTGGAATGGGGAATATATAATCTTGGTATACACTGATTTTTATAAATCATTTGGTGAGCATGAAGCATCCTTCTTGTTTTAATATCCAATCTATCCATCACTTTTTAGGGCTGGTCAATCACTCCAAGACTATAAGTTAGGACAGGAAGAGCAAATTGATTTATGGCTTGGATCTTGTTCCTAGATGTCAATGCTGTTTACAGGATTAATTTAAGTCTTCTAAAGTACTCCTTGATGAGCGTTATTTGCATTTGTTCATGTTTTATTGCTGATCCTTCATCATTTCCCAAGAATTTATACACTCCCTCTTGCTCAAGTGCTTTTATTTTACATTCTTGCCCCAAACTGATGTTTAACTGGTGCTGCAGTTTTCCTTTTTTAAAGGTTACTTTTGCACATTTATCAAGACCAAATGACATTCCAATATCATCTGAAAAAGTTTTGACAACCTGCAGCTATCCTTTCATTTCCTCATCTGATAAGCTATACAGTTTTAAATCATTGACAAAAAGAAGATGAGAGGTCATTAGACTTTGTTGTTTTCTAGGAGCCAAATTGTAGCCATGGCCTAAACTGTTAAGTAAACAGCTTAATGGATTAATAGCAAGGCAGAATAGCAACTGTGACAAAGAGTCAACCTGGAATATCTCCCTTTGAATTTTTATCCCTGAGATAATAATCTGTCCTTTATTATGATTTAATTGCAAAGTGGTCTGCCACTGTTTCATGGTTACTGTAAAGTAATCGATCAGTGTGAGGTGTATCTTATGCATTTTAAAGCACTCTTTTATCCATGAATGTGGGATACTATCAAATGCTTTTTTGTAGTCAATCCATGCCATACTTAGATTCTTCCTCTTCTTACAGTTCTCCACTATGTCTTTATTTAACAACAAATGATCCTTTGTTCCATATGACTTTCTTTTATTGCCCTTTTGTTCTACTGCCATAATTGTGTTTTCTTCTAAATGACTATAAACTCTATCGGCGTCAATTCCCGTGTATAATTTATACATCATTGGAAGACAAGCTATTGGTCTATAATTTTTAGGGTAGCTTGCAGGTTTACTCTTAAGTAAGAGCATAGTTTTTCCTGTTCTTAACCAGTGCGGTGTGTGTCCGTGGTGCACATATAAATAGTTCTTACTCATGGCTAACTCCACGTACGAAGAAGTTAATACTTTAAGTCAAAAGTTAGGTACTGCGTCTGGGCCTGGGGTTTTCCAGTTAGAGGCTTTTCTCAACTTTGTTTCAATCTCTCTGGCTGTTGCTTCATCCCATTTCATATCCTGTATCTTTAAACTTCTTATTCTTTCTTTTACTTCATCTATCCATTTAGCATCTTTGTTATGTTCTAATACTGCACATTGCTTTTATCACATCTATCTTTCTTAGTATTTGTGTTGATATATTCCCTCTTCTATAATATTCTAATAATGACACTACTTGTCTTAGCTGCTTTATAGTTTTCTCTATTCAATATTTCCATGATGGTATTCACTTTTCCCTTCTCTTTTCCCTCGGTACCCTGTGTTTCTGTGGTAGAACTTTATCAGTTATTAATTTCGCAGCACAATAATATATTCTGTTTACTTATGTTATATCGCATGGATCTCTATGGGCAGTTCTAATTACTGTGTTCATTTGTTTTATCAAGCTTCTGACTTTTGAGGTTTTATTAACCTTCTGCAGTCTATTTCTCTCATTGATCTTGATATATCTCTCTTTGTCTATTAAATCAAGCAACTCTTCTCCTAACTCCTTTTCTTCCATACTGAGGGCACATCCCTTGTTTTCTGTTTCCTGCAGGCATTCTATGGAAATTTCTATAGCATCTTCCTGTGGCACATTCCCTTCAATTTCATCCTGTGTCATCTGTTGTTCTGTCATATGGGAACTCACTGGCCTATCTCAACTCAACATTGACTGCATCAGAGTTTCCACAGTTTCCTGTTCCTTCCCTTGCTGTCTAGCTTCAAATGAACATTTATACTGGTTTCCTGTGGAAGGCTCCAAAATATCTTGATATGGCACCTGACCAATTGCTTCCTGTTCCACTGATAATTTGGATATCCATTGCTCTATCCTGTTGTGGTGCTTTCTATATTCAATTTACTACACTGAATCCTTCTCTTTGCAATTGCTCCATAACCTCAATTTCTATTTCTTTGACTTCTTCATTACTAATCTCTTTTTCTACTTCTCCTCTTAGTCTTATTTTTTGTATTGTAAAGTTTTCCATATCTAAATTTCTTTTCCTATATTTTTCTTCAAATATCTTTGGTGCTAATCTTTTTGTATTGGTTAGTTTTACTTTCTTCTTTGCATAAATATTACGCCATATTAAATCTTTTTTCCTTTCCCCTGTCCGTATTTCTTCTTCATATGTCTCCTGATCTTCTTGCTTTCCCTTATCCTGGGGACAAACTCCATCATGCTGTGATGTAGTCTGTTTTAGACTTTCTACATTAAATCCTTCACTTCACAGGCACTCTATAACTTCAACTTCTATTTCTTTAACTTTTGCTTTACTAATCATCTTTTCTACATTACATATTTGTGCTATTAAACTTTCTATTGTGAAATTTTTCATATCTGGATGCCTTTGCGTGTATTTCTCTTCAAATATCTTTGAAGCTGCCTTCTCTATATACTTGGCTTTCTCCTTTGCATAAATACTGCACTATATCAAATTTCTCTTTCTTTTCCATGCCCACATTTTTTTTTATATTTTTCAAATATCTATAGGTTATGATGTTTATATTTTCTCACTTCCTCAGATGCTTCTTTTTCCAAATAGATCAAAATTTCTTGATCTATATACTGTTTTTCAAAAATCTGTTTTATTAATGAATGCAAATTTTGAAGCTTCTGACAGTTTTTCGTGCAGAAGTATTTTTCTTTCCTCTAATTTCTCTCTTAATCGTTTTGTATATCTTGTGTCTGGAAATTCTGGGCTTTTTATGTAATATTAACAATACATAATTTCTTTCTTATCCTCAATAGTCTACTCTATCATCTTTATGGCTCTTCTTTGGCCAATCAATTGTTGTGGTCTTTGTGAACTGCTGCTTCCTTCTACAACAGGGGGGCCATCCTCCCCCTCAGCCTGGCCTGGCCCCACTGTAGGATTGTTTCCATATTTTGAGGATTCTACACTGTCATTTTTTCCAGTCTTGGCACCAGTATGCATACCAGGATTGGGCACTTTTTTATCCGGGGTCCTGTGCACCCAGCTATCTTGTTTTATTTTTGATTTACTTCTGTCCATGGTATATGCTATATAAATACAGTCTATATATCAGTGTCACCTTGGTGAGGTTTTTTGAAAAACAGGGTACACCTCGCAAAGGTACTCACCAAGACTTGAGGATTAATTCAATTTCAGCATTCCTACACTCCTTTGGTTGCTGACTTTTCATCTCTCCATCTGGACCCCTTATGCAGCTGCACGTGTGAGTATATGTTGAGGTATGTTGATGTGTGTGAGTGAGTGTGAGTTTGTGCGTCTTCCTGGGAGTTCATTATGTGTGGAAGTTAGGGTTAGGCAGAAGAAATGTATGTGTATGTGTATGGGTAAGCATGAGTGTGTCCATGACTGTGATCTGGTGGTGGTTTGGGGGGGGGGCTTTGTGTGCATGTGTATGTATGTATGCATGAATGTGTGAATGAGTGTATGTGGAGGGGGGCTTTCAGACTTCCCTAGACTAATCAGCAAATCCTGCAGTGTTGGTGGTGTCCTAGAAACCAGGAATACTCTTCATATTGTGCCCTAAAGAAACATGAAAAGATTCAAAACTTGCAACCATGGTACTCGCAGAAAACTGAGAGCTAGTTCTCTGCATGATCATTAGACCCCCATGAGGTAGTATGTGTAACATATTACCATATATCTTTTAACATAAAAAAATAAAAAAAAGCAAGAGTTAAACTAAAGTTGGGTTGGGGAGGTGAAAGTTTCAACCTGCTCCCTCTGAGCAGAAAGCAGCTTAGCATGTAGGAGCGTTAACCCTCTACACTAAAATGTTAGCATCGCAGGCTAGGCTAGTTTTTACATAATAATAAGTAAGAAACTCCATTATCTGGCATTACTGATTAAGTGTAGGAGTCCATGAGTAATAAGGCACAGTGCATTTATAAGATGAAACAGCAGGAGAGGTCTGTAAAATCAGGGACACTTGAAAGTAGTGTGTCCATGTAGAGGGGAGAGGGAGGAAAATTTGACAATACCAGAGAGAGAACTTTTAAATCATTACCTGAACGTACTTCAAAAATGTTAATAGAGCAAGTGTTCTGGCATCATGAGTCACTTTACAATGAATAAAACCAATTAAACTGTAATGTCTAGCATTAACTGTAAAGACCTGAGATTTATGAAGATAGAGACAAATAAGACAAGACATTGGGAGTGTTCTGTCAACTCAGGGACAGGTAAGATGTGTGTGTGTGTGTGTGTGTGTGTGTGTGTGTGTGTGTGTGTGTGTGTGTGTGTGTGTGTGTGTGTGTGCATCTGTGCTGTGCTCATGCTTGTATGTGCGAGCGTGTGTGTACTTTTGTGAGTCTGTGTTTGTATATATGTTTGAATGTGTATAGTAGAAGGAATGAGGGGTTCCTATACAAACATGATGTATGAGCCACTATTGTTAGCTACTGCAGGGAATACTGATTTGCACTTGTAAAAATTGAGGATAAAAACATGCAACCCAGGGTGTAGGTAGTTTAATTACTGAAATACTACCATTCTTTCTAATTATTTTCCCACAGTGATATTTGCTATGTTGCATAATGTTTCAGTAGTTATCAGGCTGTAAGATTAAATTAAAATAAGAACAATGTCCTTAAATATCAGACTCTTCCTCAAGACACAGTAGATATACCTTCATTAATGGTGCCATAGTCCCTTTAAATATCAAACTACCTACCCTTGGTTAATATGAGTTGCAAAACTTCTCTGTACAGATAGAGGACTCTTTTCTTGACTCTTCTTCTTTCCTAAAAGTGCTATAAGTTAGGATGCATATTTTTCCATAAGTACAATATACATTTCAGGCCATACCAATGCCCACTTCCCTAACACTTTTTTAAAAGTTCGAAGAGTAGAATACTAAGTTTTATTTGGAAAACAGAAAGTGGAGAGAAGTTGGGGAACTGGTGTAGCGTGAATGAACTTACATAGACTAGTAGAGAGAAGGCAGAGCATTTTAATGCAATACTCTTGTAGTGAAGAGGTATGTTTAAGGTATAGTAAGTATGTTGACTTTTTGTATCCAGGTGGCTTTTAAATCCAGACTGGGTAAGTGAATGGGTAATTGAAAATTTATACCTGGGGTTTCTGGTAATATTCTTCTCCATCAGGACAGTTATTTCTCTTAATTTTACTGGGTTACTTAGATAGGTTCTTGAAGGTTGGTTAAGCTGCAGTCTTAACTACTTATAAACCAATAAATTAACCTTCTAAACTGAAACGAGGGACTTGAATTAGACAACATTATGTGTACTTAATGGAAATAAGAATCTGTAGATGGAAATAATTAATACTGCAGCTGGGTGAACAAAGTACTAAATTGAAGAAAATGTATTTTTTGGCTTGGTTTGGGTGTTAGGGCCAATTTTATAAGCTGCAGTGGATGACATCAGTCCTGGTATCTTATGGCTGGATAGCAGAGTACTCCCCATAGATTCTCAGTCTGTCCGGACTGAAGAATAAAAGGAAGTGAAAAACTGATTAAGGACACTACTTAGTCAAGTAATGGGCACAGAAGTGTTAAATAAATTATAGTATTGGGCCTTGCACATGGACATTTCCTTAGATACAGAATATGGGAGCTATACTTGATGAGTTAAATTTTATCTGTTGTCTAATTATGCCACAAAGTTACAAACTGTTTACATAACTGTCTCTCTATGCCATTTAGACTACAGCGAATCTATCCTGGTTCACCAACAGACTGCTGGGAAAGTAGAGCAAGAAGCTGAGGTAGCTAGTTGTCCATATCTTAGGAAAATAGCTTGTTAACCATGTTTAACTCATTGATTTCTATGCTAGCATATCTGGGAGAGAAAAAAAAAACAAGCTGCTTTGTAGCCTGGAAGACCAAACTCACTTCAACAAGAGGTGTCCCATGATTTTTGAGACCATTACATTTGTTACTGATGTTACACTTTCCTCACTACTTAAATGCTACACAGAGAGAAATTAAAGATTAAGCACCATCTTTATCTTAGTATGGAATCTTTACTGGCAGTATTTTAAAAAGGTGCTGTTTTACTAAAAACTAACCAAACACCAGCAAACCAAGGAGCCAAAACAAATACACAAAACACTTTGAGGAGCAACTTAAGACCATAGAGGAAACAGGGAAAAAAATACCACAACGAACTTTTAGCGCTTTTGTTCCACTTTAATAACAACAGCAAGGAACTTCATCAGAAAACAATATCCAATAGAGCGTAACCTATTTAAATACACATCAAAGACAAACCCAATCAAAACTGACATCTGATTAATAACATCATCATCAAAAATGTTCATATTAAATGAACATGTATATAAAAAAAAACATATATTTTATAAAACTACGATACACACATAAGATGTTAAAAGATTCTATATTTCAATAAACTTTTAATATTAATGACTTCATTCAACCCTGGTAATCTGTCTGCCCTAAGTAAAATCTGCTACTTTAATTCCCGGGTTTCTAAAAATTTATTACACCCATTTGTAATCTAAAATTCATTAATTTGTTTGAGAACACAAAAATGAAATTTTCTAAGACCATTACAAGCCATATTATGTTTGCACAAAGCATTTAACTTGTTTTTGTCTGTAATCACTTTAACATGTTCTCAGACTGTAATTTTGAGTGGCCGTATACATTTACCAACAAGTGCTGCACACAGACACACACACACATATATATATATATATATATATATATATATATATATATATATATAAATTATATTTTTACTATTACAGTTAAAATACCCTGTAACTTCCACATGTCTAAGTGGGGGAAATTAATAATATTAGTATTACTAATATACCTGCATTGTTTACATAAACCACAGGCAAAAGTACCATCCCTTGTAAACTGTAAACTGATATTACATTGTGGATGAAATTCTAACAGAGTCTTAAAATTAATAGTTTTTTTAATAACAAACTGTGGTTTGCTGCCAAAAATGCCAGTTAATTCTTGATTGCCAGTAATAATCTTCCATTTAACTGCCACTATATTCCTAATGACAGAACTGCACAGTGGTGCAGCAGTAGTGTTGTTGCCTCACAGTAAGAGGTTCTCCAGTTTGATTCTTGGCTGGTGTGCCTTCTGTGCGGAGTCTGCATGTCCTCCCTGTGTTCGTGTGGGTTTCCTCAGGGTGCTCTAATTTCCTCCCATGTTACAAAGACATGCATCCGGAGCATTTCTCCCCGAGCCTCCGCTGAAAATTGGCTTTGTTCCACGTCAGACTTTCCTGGTAAACAAAAGATAAATAAAACAAATAAATAAAAAAAAGAACTATCATTGGAAATAGCTGTAGGTAAAGTGAAGGTTACTATATTTGGTTTGCCCTTATTAACCTCAATACCATATTTCAAAATAGGGGGAAATTTATCAACTTGATGATGCTTCACCTCTTGGAAACAATATCAACTGTACATAAAAATTTCTCTTTACCATTAAATTCATAAAGTCTTAACTGATTAAGAAAAGACCAAGAATCTCTATTGAAAAACCTACTCTATTGTACTATTGGATTAAGAATTTTATCCAGATAATAAGAAATTGTGGTGGTCTTGTACATAAGTACATAGGACTAGATATGATAGGTCTAAACTGTGGATGAGCTGAATCTTAATGTATCTTAGAAATACCGAATATTTTACCATTCTCGGGCTCGTCCACCATCAGAAACTCATATACTCTGTAAATCGATATATTTTTGATTAAAAAGATAAAAAAAACTTTGTAATCAGTTTTCTTAAAACTGTTAATAACATCAACTTTATTCACTTTTTCATAAAACACCTGATCTGATAAAAGCTTTAACATTTCTGCACAATAGTACCTTTCCTCCATCACCACCATTCCACACCCATTTTCTGCTTTCATATATCTTAAATGTTTATAAGTTCTTAATTTATTAAGAGCTTCATTGATGTTTACTAAGACTGAATGATATGACAGGAGCTTTATTCCTACTTAAAACATCAAAATCTGCATCACAAGATTTTGCAAAGGCATTCAAAGTCACATTTAAACCAGGATTAAAGGTGCTAGGTTTCCTAAATAAACCATCAACCTTACAATCTTTGCCTTCAACATTATTCAAAATATATTTAAGGTTCAATTTTCTAACATATAATTTGAAATCCACCATAAAGTCAGTATATCTAACCCGATTTAACGGTACAAATGAAAAACCTTTAGTTAACACAGCAATTTCAGTCTGTGAAAATATATGTTCTGACAAATTAAAAATTCGGCATACATCACTTAACATCCTCTGTCCTTTGCTTTCCCTCTTTTCTTGCCTCCACTGTTGACATAACTCTTCATTCCAATTTCTGCCTTCGGTCTGGCCCCCAACCGAAAATAAGCAGTTTTTCCCAGTGAATTACCTAAATTTTGATTCATGGATGCACTGCCTCAAACCAGCTCTGATGTGGTCTGCAGACTAAGAATATTATCATTGATAGATTTACTTGCATGTGAAGAAAAATTATCCAATTGGGGAACACCATTACCAACCTGCCCACTATTAGACACCCATGTACCATTAGATGAACTGGTGGCTGATTTACAATTCTTAATCACAAAAGCTTGATTGTTTTTATAAGCATTAATGTCCATACTTAGTTTTTTGGTCTTTTTAGTAATACATGTCTCTTAACTTTGCCACCAATGCTTTCATAAAGCAGTTTCAACAAACTAAAACAGATGTGTGTTTTAATAAAGACAGCTAATTGTTCTATTTCACCTTTAAGCTTGTGTAAATTAGAAATGTTGTAAGCTTTTAATTTGTTCAAAACTTCCAAGCCAGTTCTATTATACAAATCAACAAGATCCTTGTAAATAGTATCATGATAAGAAATGTCTTTAGGGAACCTATAAACTCGAAGCCCCAACAGCACAATTTGAAGCTCAAGACATCTATCAGAATAAAAAAATCATAGTATTGCAAATATTTATATTTAAAAAGCAGCTTTTCATGTTTATAAATAGCAAACTAACATTTCAATAAATTTTGTCCATTGGAGTGGCTCGTTCCTTTGCTGTTTTCGTTAATAGTTCCAGCACAAAACAGATTTTCTTTTGTTGTCTGTAACAAATAGATCTGATGTTGTAAATCTTTGTTTATTCATTATCATTAGGACCTCAGTTCCATCCTCAGAACCAATACGGCCGTTTCAAAGTTCATGCCAGCCAAAAACTCTCAGCTAAGACCTACCCATAATGCACCCCTCCTATTTACTTCAGATGTCGTTTGCCATGTTCCTAGTCAGACGTGCTAGCCATCTCTCTCAAAGCTAAGTAGAAATTTGTTAATTTTAAGATAGTTTCTCTTCAAAATTATTTAATTTTTAGTCAAGTTAGCCCCTTCTCACTGTCGCCTATAACCTAGGCCTATTTCCTACAATTTTTCTTGGTAATTTAATTTTTTACCTTTTTGGTACTGTCCCTCTCTCCTGTCTTTGACAGTCCTTTCCTTTTTAATAGTGGTATTTTTTAAAATAACATCATCGGTATTTTCTCCCTTAAATTTTCTATCGGATAGCCTTGTTTTCTTACTATGTTTGACAAAGGTAAGTTGGGATTTAAACAGTGTGACAAGTTTGGACGTAAGATGTCTAACTCAGATACACATGTTCGTTATGTCTACTGTTTGGGCGTGGATTATATTAAAGCTGACTGTGACATTTGTGCTAGTTTTTGTAATTGTACACTAGCAGAATGTAAAAATAAACTGAGGCTCTATCTGGTTCGGAGGGCTCACCACCTCCAAAGACAAAACACATAAGGAAACTTGGATTACTCAAGACACCTTTTTCAGAGACTCTATCCAGGTCGGAGGTCTCACCCCCTCCAAAGACCAAAAAAAATAAGGAAAAATGGATCACTCAAGACACCTTTTTCAGAGACTCTGTCTGGGTCGGAGGTCTCACCCCCACCAAAAACCAAAAAACATAAGGAAAATGGATAAGTCAAGACACCTTTTTCAGAGGCTCTAGCTGAGTCAGAGGTCTCACCCATTCTAAAGACCAAAAAACATAAGGAAAAACGGATTACTCAAGACACCTTTTTCAGAGGCTCTATCGGAGGTCTCACACCCTCCAAAAACCAAAAAACATAAGGACAAATGGAGTCACTCGGATCCTGCATCTCCATCAGTTATGGAACTGAGTTGGCTCCATGCTTTGCCGGGGCCCTCTGCGCAGACCTCTTCGGCACCAGGCTCTATGTCTTCTCCCATGGTGCCATCCATGATATTCACCCCTATTTCGGTTCCAACCTCAGCACCACTGACTTCAGTGCCATCCTTGGATCTGACATTGACTCTGATGATTGTACCTGCTTTGGCACCATCCCCAGCCACTGTGCCAACAATTTTTTCAGCTCCATCGGCTCCAGAACTCGAATACCTGCCAAGGACAAGATACTTCCACTCCAGTGCATACTGTCTCAGTTCTGACAGCAGTGTTTTCCCTGTCAGCACTGTCCACCCTTGCTGCATCAGCTCCAATGGAACTGATGCTCTCCCAAAGCAGTGCTTGGAACATCCGTACCTTGGTACCTAGCCCTGCGCCTATTTTCTCACTAGCACCATCTCTGTCCGAGACTCCAATGGCTTCCAGTTCTCTCAGATCTCCTCACCTGGAGGTGGGCTCCTCACAGTGAGGTGTGACCCCAGTTCCGAGGTTGTCCCTCCCGGTTCCGGACTCCAATCCCTCCTTAGGTGGGCCTGCTGTACAGGTAGTGGACTCACAGTCAGCCGCAATGACATCATTATCAGAACCCTGCCCTAGCATGCACCTCTCCCAACCCTCTATTTTGGGACCCTGGGCACAGGAGTCACAAGAACCCTCTTTGAAGGGAACCCCTTCTCTGGAGTCCTCCCCAGAAAATCCCACTGGGGAGCCACCCTGGAAAAAACGGTACAAGAGGAAGCACCTTGATTCACCGCCTGGGTGACTCCACCAGAAGATGACCTTGTTAAATCATTGTGCAGCATACCTGGACAATGTTGAACCTGTCCCTCAGAGGCCAGAAAAAAATTTTTATCTACACCTGAAGACCAGCCCAACTAGTCCTAGCAGTTGACAGTTGACTCTATGGTCATGATGGTGGCCACCAAGAGTGAACTGGCAGAGATAGTTCCATCATCCATCCTCCAAACAGAGTCCCGGACCATGGACAGACTAGGGAAATGGACCTATGCTTCAGCGACATTTGCCATTCAGTCGCTGTACTATCTGGCACACTTTACTTGCCTCCAAAGAGACTTAAATTCCAAAATGTCTCCCTCTTTGGTGGGGTACTGCCTGATAAGGTTCATGATACTGCCAGCTCACAGCTAGCTACCCTTGAATCCATCTCAAACTCTTGTGTGACTTCGCAGACCCCTTTAAATCTTTCTTCATCAATGCACCTGTTGAAGAATCTGCACTTTTTGGACCCAAAGTATGAGACACACTTACACATAGTGCGAAATACGGAAAGACCTTGTTTGCTGTGGGCATATGCCTTTCCAACCCCCAGAGGTCCTACTCCAGGAACCAAAAGGGAGGAAATATGTGGTTCAAGAAATCCCAAGGACCTTTTTGTGACATTTGTGGTGAACAATCCCCCCCGGGGCAGAGGGGACAACTGAGATGGAAGACATTCCTTTCGGGGTAGAAGGGGTCCGCGTAACAACTGCGCTAGAGATTTTTTCTCCGGTAGACCCTACCAGTGCTCCTGAGCAGCGGCCTGACTGCTTTGCTCTGGAAGCAGTCGGGGGTCATTTTTCTCTGCATCTACCAGCCTGGCATCTTATTACTACCGATGTTTGGATGCAGAGAATAATATCCAGAGGCTACCAAATACCATTCAATTTAACTCCCATCCCCGATGTACTGCCCAATCAGAGGAAATTAGCAGCCTTAGAAATAGAAAAGCTGCTAAGGAAAAGAGTCATCCAACCAGTACCACCAGACCAGAAAGGATCCAGGTTTTACTCGAGGTTCCTTTTAGTGCCAAAGAAGTAAGGGGACTGGGGACCAATCCTGGATCTCAGCCTATTAAACAAATTTATCAAACTTCAAAATTTCTGGATGGTCACGATACAGTCCATTCTTCCCTTCCTAGGGAGGGATAACTGGATGTGCTCTCTAGACCTCCAGGATGCATACTACCACATAAAGATGGATCACTGCTCCCGGAGGTTTCTTCGCTCCCGCCTGGGAGCTAATCACTACCAGTTCAGGGCACTGCCATTTGGTCTCTCGACAGCCCCTCAAGTGTTCACCAAATGTATGGCAGTTGTGGTAGCTCATCTTCGACTACAAGGATTTCAGGTTTTTCCCTATCTAGATGATTGGCTCCTTACCGCTCCGACCCTGAATCTTCTTACACTCAAGGTCTCGCTCTCCGCTTGGATATTACAATCAACAAGGACAAATCTCAATGTCTCCAATGAAGACACTAGAATTCATTGGAGTGGTCTTCGATGCAACATCCTGTCAAGTTTCTCTCCCCCTCACAGGATTTTGAACATAACACACCAAATCCAAGACCTTCTACCTATGTACCAGCACATCGTGTACTGCAACTCTTAGGCTCCTTGATGGCTGCCATTATGTTGGTACCACTGGCGAGACTGCACATGAGAATCCTACAGTGGCTCCTTTCCACACAATGGTCATTGCTAATTTACCCACATGACCACATGATATGTCTTTCAAACTGTTCCAAGAAAGAAATGTTATGGTGGATGAACCCACAAATGAATCTTTGGTGTTGACCATCCTGTCTTCCCCAGCCCATGGCCACAGTGACCACAGATGCTTCGCTGTTAGGGTGGGGGTGGTGTATTTCCAGGGAAAGACTGGCCAAGGCACCTGATCCCGCATGGAGGCCAATTTGCAAATAAATGTCCTGGAACTGAGGCCACTTCTCCTAGCATTGCAAGTGTTCCATGCGTCCCTACCTTTGGGACCATTACAGTTCAGTCAGACAACATGTTAGTCATCTGGTATATCAACAAGCAAGGCAGAACCAGGTCTTACCCCATGTGTCGGGAAGTCGTGCTGATTTGGCACTGGGTGATAGCTTCCAACCACTTCCTTATAGCAACACACATTCCTGGGAGTTCCAACCTTATGCGGACAATCTGAGCAGGAGAATCCTGATGCCTCACGAGTGGTCCCTCAACCCTGTAACAGAGGATTGGATCTTCCAACAATGGGCCAAGCCTTGCTGTGACCTGTTTGCTTCCCCCCCCAAACTACAAATGCAGAAGCTACTTTGCCCTGATCCCCCCTCAGGGGGAACCACCAAGGGACTCTCTAATGCACAATTGGCCAACGGGTCTTCTCTATGGCCTCATCTGATTCACAGTCCATTGATCCTGGATCATTCCCAGGACCTGTTATCTCATCCTCAGGGACTGATTCATCCAGACCTGCACAGTCTCAAGTTCACAGTTTGGTTCCTTCACTTCCAATAATTGCCAGGCTGCATGACATCCCATCTCCTGTTTGTGAAATTCTTCTGGCTTCAAACAAACCTTCCACTAGGAAAGTTTATTCTAGTAAATCGACTAGGTTCTCTCTTTGGGCCATAGATCAAAACTTAGACCCTTTCCTCTATGCCTATTCAAAAGATCCTACAATACCTGACTACTGTTTTTGCATGCAGGAGCCTCAGCTTTGATGATCACTGTACATTTAGCAGCTATTGCCAATTTTCATAATCTTGATAATTCTTCAATTATGTCACAACACCTACGCAAGAACTTTTTGAAAGGACTATTACATGTTAAACATCTGGTCAAGCCTCCCTTAGAACCCTGGGACTTGACTTTGGTACTTCAGTCTCTCTCAGGTTCTCCTTTTGAGCCTTTTGAGTCATGTGATTTGCAATTTTTGTCATGGTAAACCTTACTTCTAGTAGCACTTACCTCAGTGGGAAGAGTATCTGAGCTGCAGTCGTTGAGTGTCAAGAGTCCTTACTTGATCTTCCACATGGATAGGGTGTTCCTTCGTACTGACCCATCTTTCTTGCCCAAGGTCATTTCTGGCTTTTCCATTAATCAATCTGTTGACCTGCCAGTTTTCTTCCCTCAGCATTCTAACAGAGAGGAGTACCTTTTGCACATCCTTGATGTGCATCGGCAGCTTCGTTGTTATTTGGACAGGACTAAATCTTTCAGGAAAACAGATCAGTTGTTTGTGGCCTTTGCAGGACCCAGATTGGGTAAACCTGTTTCCAAAGTGACTTTATCCACCTGGCTTAGAAACATCGTTACCTTTATCTATCAACAGAATAAGCTATCCTTACCTTCCAGAATAAAGGCTCATTCTACCAGATCTATGGCTACTTCTATAGCATTTAATTCCAGAGCCTCTATGGATGATATCTGCACAGCAGCCACTTGGGCAAAACCTCATACCTTTATATCTCATTACAAATTGGATTTCGCCTCCAGAGGACAGGCGTCTTTTGGTTCTATGGTGCTCAGGAATATCCTTTCTTAGGGCCACTCAGGACTCAAGTAGCTGGGGACTCAGTCCTAATGGTAATGAATAAACAAAGCTTTACAACATCAGATAAAGAAGTTATGTCTTACCATAACATTTCATCTATGTTGTAGATCTTTGTTCATTCATTGCTTCCTGCCCTCCTTCCCCCTGCCTGGACTCCTGGTGAACTTTAGGAATCCTGGTTAGGGTATTTGCTCAGAGAGAGCCTCCTACTATTTTTTCTATTACTACATCTATTTTCTAAGGGCGGGCAAACTCGATCTGAAGTAACTAGAAGAGGGGCATTATGGGTAGGTCTTAGCTGAGAGTTTTTGGCTGGCACGAGCTTGGAAACGGCCATACTGGTTCCAAGGATGGAACCGAGGTCCTAATGGTAATGAATGAACAAAGATCTACAACACAGATGGAACGTTATGGTAAGACATAACTTCTTTTTCCACCACAAAACAGATTTTCACTTGTCTGAAACTAAATTCAAAACAAAGCCAGGTTCCACAGGATAATCATCTGCTACAAGTGTAGAGCTGCTTAAATTACATCCGCTACATGGAATACATTCACTACTGCTCTTAAAGGAACTGGTGTTGCCAAAAGACATGCACAGCTTATTTAATACAGTACTAAAATGCTGACATGCCTGCTGAAAAGACTGAGAAAGAACTTGTAGCTCAGTGGGAATAGGATAAACACTCGCATCCAAGTTGACATCACAAGACTGATCTTATCCGCTACTAACAGACCTCTGTGATGCAAAGAAAGTGCACTTATTCCCTTCTCCTCCAGAGCTTAATAAAGTCATGCCAAAGGGTGAAGACTGAAATAGCTAATAACCAAACACCAGTAAACTAAGGAACCAAAACGGATACACAAAACGCCTTGAGCCAGCAACTTAAGACCGTAGACGACAAACACACTGCGAGACCAGCCGCAATCTGTTTTCTACCTTGTAAATCATGTAAGGTCATAGACAGTGTAGCAGTCATTTCAATTGCTATTGGTAGGATATGCTTAGAAGAAAGGAAGGAATCACCTTGAGACACCATTAGTGTCAGTAACAGTATTAGGAAAAAATAAATAAATCACCACTACCATAAAATGGAAGATGACCATGACTGCATACAAGAGATGTTATATATGTTATGCAGAAGATTTATAATGCTGAAAATATTTTGTAGTAGAGAGTCAATAGGCAGTTGCTTTGACTTAAATGGAGCAGTGCAGCATGTATGTTTACACATGGAGCATTTGTCTGTAGATAACAATGATGCAATATGGGCCTTCATAAAAATACTGGCTACCTTTGTGATACTAGATGCCTTAAACTAAAAGTTCCAATGACTATGAGTCCGTTGGACTTTATTTAATAAAAAAAATATGAGTTTTGTTTTGTGCAATAGAAAGCTGAACTTTGCATATAAACTAGATTAATTCAAAATAGCATTCTTTTTATTTATCATTTTTTAACATTTCTTGAAGCATGGAATAAAAGATAATTTAAATGTTATATAGAAATAAATAATGATATGTAATCAGCCATGTAGATGTAACTATTTTATGGATTGTGGGCTTGATTCAGAAACACGTACCATGATGAGGAAACATTAATTTATGTTTCCACATCTTAGTAAACCTTTCCTATAAAGACACAGGATTCCCATTATGTTTTTCCCCTGGGAGGCTGTATCACATAGAGTGGTCTTAGTGGGGAAGCCATGGGCTAATGTGGCAGTCCATGACAGTGGCTAATGCTAGTTAGTCATGTGTTCCTCTCAAGAATTGGTGGAAGCTCCCCTTTAACTAATCAGAGCAATTTTAGGAAATCACTCCACAGACACTCCATTTGGCATGGAAGCTTCCTAGTGTGCTGTAAAGGTTTCTTTCCTTCACAAGATACCTTTCTTTTCTTTCAATAGGAGAAAGGGCGAATAGCATGTTTTGAGATCATTTCCCTGTTCAGTCCTGTGTGAATAGTCATGGCACAACTAAATGTAATGGAGGTTTGTGTTTTTGTTTGTAGGTGTGTGGACGTGTGTATGTGTCTGTATCTCTGTAGGAGCTTGAATACAGCTTAATTAGTGTGTGTGTGTGTGTGTGTGTGTGTGTGTGTGTGTGTGTGTGTGTGTGTGTGTGTGTGTGTGTCTGTGCAAGTCAGTACACATGTGAGAGTGTGTTTCTGCCTCCTGTGAATGACAAGCTTGCCATCTTAGGTAAGTTTCTTAGTCTTTTACATTGAATTCTAGGCTGCTACCGTGAGACCACACATCAAATTAAACAGGTAATCAAAAAATTAATTAATGAATAAATCCATAAACAGTAATGCATGGATGTACTTTACTAGCAGGAATTTAAAGATCACTACCGATGCAAAAGCTCAGGATTTATCCTAGGATATACAACAATGCATGATATGAAAATCTAATGTATTCTGCAGCAGACTGAATATGTGACTCCCAGTAAAATCTTTCTCTACAAAAACACATCCCATCTGCTTTGTAGCCCTTTGAAGATAAAAAATAATTTGTTTTCAGCACCCAAAGAAGAGACCTTAACTTATGTTACATCCATTTGTGCAAAAACACTTTTACCTGTTGCCACTCTTTTAAAATGGACTACATAGCATTATTTCTAAACAACTAAAAGGTCAAAGAAAGAAAGAAAGAAAGAAAGAAATAAGTGATCCATAAAGTAATTGATTAATGAAAAACAGACAGAATTTTAGTAGCAGCTCCCACCACTTTTTCTGAATTTGGGTTAAAGACTCAGGATTTTCTCCAAAGTCTATTCATTCTGTCTGCCTTATCTACATATTATAATGATAACAAAGAGGACTGGGATAGTGGAAGTGTCCCAGTTATCTTTGCAAGCTGGTGTGCTAGATAAAGGAATTCTGGTGATTTAGTAAGCAGTAGATCAGCACAGGATTATTCCTTGGTTATGTCTTATCCTTAACTGACTATGCTATTTTCTCAGCAACATACCTTGTTTTTCACCCTTCAGATAAGTGCCTGCTTCAGTATCAGCAATAACTTATTTAACCAAAATTAACCCACTGGTATCAGTAGTCAACTGGAGCTCCTATTTCTTGTACTCAAAGGTAAGTGTTTGATTCCTTTTACTTCACTTTGCTTATTGTATGACTCTAAATATGTTCACCAGACAGTGCTTCCAGGTCACCCCAGTAAATGGACACTCATATACAGTGAGCCTATATGTTTAACAAATGTCTAAAAAATTATCATAAAAAAAAACATATTTCTTAGTATCATCATTTTCCAGTTACTAAACTTCAGATGTGGCAGAGATTTTTCTCAAGAATTTTGGAAGAAAGAAAAATACTTTGACTATTCACAAACATGGTTAAGCAAAAAAGAGATTTGCGTCTCAATTCTTTATATTGTAAAACTAAAGGTGTTTCAGCGACAAGGTTCTCTTTTTAATATCAATCCAAGTTTATTTCATTGCTCTGAACTGCAGGCTTGTATTCTAAGACAGTTAATCGATTGTGAAGCCTCTAGGCAGAAAGAACATTAACCTTTTAGTTGTCCAGCTAAGAGGGACCCCCATAACAAGAGTAGTCACACACAGCTCCCTAAAGATTATGTTGGGACACTGGATGAGTAAGGAACATACATTGCAAATCTTGCTAAAAGCTGCTCTAAGGACTCCCTCCCGCCTTCCTCTGTCTACTCATACTATCTTATCAGACTCTTTGTCTCTCCCTTTAACTGTCTGCATTCTAGACTGACTTCTCAGGCTGTTTTATCATGCTGCTAGCAACACATTTGGCAAAATAATAGCATTTTTTCATCAAAGTGGCTATGGAAAAGAAAGTTTGGAAATAGGGACTAAGTGGGTAATACAGTAATTGAAAATTTCTCATGTATAGCTTTACTGTTCTATCCCATAATTTTGTACAGATATGGTCTGTGAACCACTGTTGAGCTGACTGTATAGTCTTATTTCTAAGGATGTTAATGCTTTACTTTAACTTACTGGGAGATCCTAGATTTCAACATTTTTGCCAACTTGCAGCCTGACCCCTGATGGTAGTTTGTTTTCTCTTACCCTTCCTGATAAGTAAACATATCAGTAGGCACAGATGATGGCACTGATTGTCTTCTTTTTCTTTTGAAGATGTAATAGCTTTGAAAGCCTAGTGATGATTGTCATAGTGACACATGTCTGTCTCTGATGAACTTTACTAGTTAAAAATAGATGGCAGTAGCCATACATCTGCTAGGAATTACTCTACCTTTCCATAACTTACAGTTATGCTTCGCTTGGCATGGATTGTGCCCTTCATTGTATACCAAAGCTGCAGCCACCTATAAACACTTCTTCATAAGAATGATGATTTTATGCATGCTTTACACAGTGTCACACCTGAAAACACAATTTCCAGTGGAATATAGTCCTTAGTATGGTTGCACTCTCTTAACCTTTAGATTAAGGCTGACTGGACAAAAAGGTTGGCCTTTGGAATAACCACTGTTGTTCTGAATCAATAAATAATGCATGTGGCTTTTAGCATGACCTCATGACATTGTCATTACTGTGTATCATTCGTTACCCTCTCATCCATGGAGTATGGTGAGTAGTGTTAGAGACATGGATGCTTCTTTTTTTTACTTATATGGTCTTCTTCCCCCATTTATTTATTCTAGACCCTTCTCCCTGTATCAGCTCTTTTTCTTTCTTCTTTTGTATTACCTTATTATTTGCCACCTGCAATAATGGATTTGCATGGCTTGTATCCTTTCACCCAAATGACATTGTGAGCAATATACATATCTAACAGAAGTGCCTTTTTTATCTAAAGTTTGGCTTCTGCATCTGCACTGTTTAGACTTGAAAGATCCCATAATGCCAGAACTTGATTTGCTGTTCCTTCAGCCTGTTGTATAATTATTCTAGTCTTCCACATGTAGTAAAAAATTAATCCTAACATATTTATAGGTGGAGTATGACACTTAGTATTCTAAAGAGTTTATATAGTTTGTATTTTTTAAATATTTCTCTTTGCAGTATTGTTTTACTGATACATTTTTATTCCTCTAGAAACACTATGACTTGTCATTGGCATTGTTTCTGCACTTTTGTTTTTTTGTTAAAATTTCTTACTGAAAACCATAGGTACTGACTGATGTATGCCCCAAGGACAACATTGCCCCTTGTAAGAGAGTACTATACCTATGAAACTTTGGAAGGTAGAAGTGTTAATGTATGTTTTGACAACAATCTCTGCAATGTATTCCTTGTCATAAATGTCTTATTTTAAATCTTTGGAAACTGTTTCACTGAGGTTTAGTATTAGGTTTAGTTTGCCTGTTTAGTTATAAGACATTTGGATATAATGATTTCATAGAGTCATAATAGCTGTTTGTATGTACTGTGCACATTTTCAAATTTGCCTTTTTCCTTGACTTCATCCCCTCCCCTCCTTCCTTCATGTACTTCAGCCTCCTTTCACTTTGCTAAAAACCTTGTCAGATTTGAATAATGTCATACCATTGAAAGAATAGCACTGGATTAAGTCAAGCAACTGAAATGTGTCCCTCAAGTCTTCTGGTTATTCACCCCTGGTCTACCATATCTAATTTGTACCATTAATACATGTGTCCTTATTTGGACTAAGGAGGGAATGTCTCTGAATATAAATAGGTACATATCCTAATAAGAAAAACATGTTTTTTTTTCTTTGCAAGTTCAGTTTTACCAGATCTTCTCTTATAACAGGAAACCTATATTTCCCAACAAAGCTTCAAAAGCTAGCTATGTCTTGATATCACCTATTGCCATTCACATTACACCTTTCCAGAGGGGGAAAAAAAAGTGTCCATCATGAATAAAGCACATCCCACCACATTCATCCCAGATAGTGCTATAATAGCCCAATAGAGTGGTCATAGCAATACAGGGTCACTTAAGGGTAGATATTGCACAGTTCTTTACACTTCTCTTTTCATGAATGAGAGCTTGGAAGTATTCCAAGCACTCACATATTTGTCAAAAGGCCATCTTTTTTAGTAGGAGACTTCAGCTTTGTTAGGGTTAAGGTACCAGTACTATACATATTCTGCTTCATCTAGGCACTTTTGTGGCTGATCAAAAATGAGAAAATGGTGTACCTTGGTATATTGACTTTACAGTCATTATATCACTGTGCTTAATGCCCTCATTAGCATAATCAGACATAGTAGCGTGACACATTTTTTGAGGAAGTGGTGTCCCTCAAGTTTAACTAGGTCCACTGTCATGTCACTGTTCTGTGATGTGCCACCTTAGCCAGCAGGACTCAGTTCTTAAAAGCTGGTGGCTTCACAGTACCACATATAAGCTGCATCATTTTTATATGCTTTTCCATATGCTTTTTTCATTATTCAGGTAAGCACAGTAGGTCCAAATGTTTTTTTTAAGGAGAAAGATACCATCTAGCTATGTAAATACAACATGAGGGATTTAAATCCATGATTGCAGGATGAATCCAATTAACAGTGCATGACCTTAATTCTCTGTGCTAAACTGTCTGAATATAAACTAAATAATATATATTTTAACTATGACACTTTTCACAAGAATGCTAAGAAGCCTTGAAATATGCAGTGAGATGCATTTAAACACTATCTTCAAACACATATGCGTTATTTAGTTACATGTGCCTGGAATATTTGGCACAACTGAATCAATGTACTCTATAGCAAGATTAAGAAGCTAGAGCTCTTCTTTCAAAGGTTCAAACATCTTGTAAATGGTGCCCTTCAAAATGACCCAAAACTGAAGTGCTGTACCTTAGATTTCAAGTCCAAATTTGCTAGTGGTGTTCTGCGTATAATGCTATAGGGTTAGTGCCTCAGCTGTCATCACAGATGCTCACATTTCTGACCCTGTAATGCCATTTTAGGAATGTTCCTTCTATTTTTCCAGGACTACAGTGCTACTAACATAATGATACACCTGTTAAGTTGTAAATGTGTCCAAACATCTGTGGTGTCTAATATGCTGACACACGCTTACTGCCATGCATATTTTTAATGATACTATAGCTCACTCTGCTTTCACAGAACTGCAGTGACACTCTCATTATTCAACACTTGAAGCGCTATTCATCTTGTTGAGTTCTGCTAGTTTAGCACCTGTTATTGTGCACCTCTTGTACCTCTTTCTGAATGGTACACTACTGTCCATCTCTCATCATCAACCTCCGTTTTTCCATTTTCTACATGAAGTCAGGGTGTCATGTCAACTGTCGCCATCTCTCTCAATTCAGTGCCACTCTCCTACCTTATTCAGCACTCATGTCCGATTGTCTCAAGTGTTCTCTCACACAGTCTGGCCACCTCTTTGCTGGATACATTTGTTTCCTCTTGCCTTCTTCCTGTCTGTCCTAAGTCTTCTTCACCAAGTTGTCTTCATCTTTTCATGTACTCAAAACCACTGTAATCTGTTCTCTTTGACCTTCTTGTGAGCTACTTTGACTTCTGATCTGATGTCTTCCTTTCTTTGTCTATCCTACAGTGTTCATCCAACTACCCATCTCAGGCACTTCATCTCCATCCCTTTCAGTTTCCTCAGCTGCACTGCCTTTACTGCCCAGGTTCTGTACCATACAGTACCACTGTTTTTTACACTTTCATTTTCAGCTTCTTTTGCATTCTTCTGTCATATACTCCCCTTTGAGACTATGTGCCAGTTGTCTGCAGCCCCTACAATTGTTTTGACCTCCTCAATCAGACATCCCTTTTCCTCAACTACCCCTCCCAGTTACTTGAAGCTATTAAACTGTTCCACTATTTTTCTCTTCTGTCTCAATTTTCAGGTTCTTCTGATTTCCCCATTTGCTGCCATTACAACTGTTAGTTTCATCCGATGTGCCTTCAGATTTTGCATTCTCTTCCCCTCTCCTTTGCTGAAGTTCCTGCTCAGAGCCTGCCTGTAATGCCACATCATCTGCATACAGCAACTTTGTTGATCTGTCCCCTCCATCCTGTTTGCTAATGTACTCCATCACCAGTATGAACAGAGCTGCCTGATGTATTCCTGTCTGTCATTGAAATCCTGTGGACTAGTGAGCAGGTTGTTACTTACGTCCCTTATGAATGGTGTCTGACTATCTTCTGTATCTTTCTGTCTTTCCTTTGCAGCCTGATACAGTTTGTTTGCACCATTTACTGAGTCACATTGCTGAAACTGGTAGAGTGCTCTGATGCCTCATCCTCTATTAGCCTATTTGTTAGCCAGCCAGTATTCCTTATGACCTTTGTCCATCTTTTCTCTCTTCCACTTATTCTTGTACTCTTTCTTCTTTTGATGACTTCTGGACTTCTGCATTCTACTGCCTGCTTTCCTTTCCTTATGTACCTTATTTCCATATCTGGCTTGGCCTCATATCTGTTTTATAGTTCTCACATATGCTATTTTGAGGCAATACCATTCTTCTTCAACTCCACCAATTTTCTCTTCCTCCTGAGGTGCTACAACCCTTAGTAATTCCTTGACTCTTCTGCTTTCAATCCAGTCAATTTCTAGATCTTCAGCCTACTGTCTGCTGACCTTAGAGCCTTTTCTGACCCCAGAAGCAGCTGGTTGTGGCAACCAGTGGTTTATGCTTTGGGATGACTATTTCACTGGAAATGGCTTTGCAATTGCTAATTCTACTCCACTGCCCTTTCCTTACTAGGAAGAAGTCTATTTGAATTTCATGTGGACAATGCTTGTATGTCATTTTTTGACTGTGTTTCTTGTTGAACCATGTGTTGGCCACCATCAAGCAATTTGATAGACAGAAGTCTAGAATGACGTCCTCCTCTTTATTCCTGTTGATCCACCCATGTGGACCCAGGCATTCCTCATATCCTTTTCTGTCTGTCCCAATATGTACATTCAGGTCACCCATTAGAAAATAACAGTTCATGTTATCCTGTTTTATCTAGTAGGTCCTACAGCTGCTGTCTGAATGCACTCTTTCTTCATTATCATAGACTGAGCTGAGATTATGGAATACGGCCTTATTCTTACACTGGAGTCTGTTTGTCTTGAATCTGTCACTAATTCTGATGACATCTCTCATGATCTTTTGAAGCCTCTCCCCGACCCCAAATTCTCACACACTTTCTAGCCTGTGTAGTAGACTCTGGATCCCAAGCAAACTGCCTTTTCTGCACTACCCTTCCATCTTCTCTTCTGATATACAAGAACACTATTTTAGAGGGAGTTTGAAGTGGAATCACTCTGAATGTTTCTGAGAGGTGGGAGGAACTCCACAGAGACATAGAAAATACAAGCAAACTTGTTTAAGGCATTGGCTGGAGGTCAGGATCAAACCTTGTACTGTGTACCTTAGCATGGGAGGAGAAGACCTTAACCATTATGGCAGCTGGTACACTACCACAAATTTCACATATCTGCACTATCTCTATCACTGTGATATGGTGCCTCATGTAACATTGCAGCTGTCTCATGTCTTTGGTGGTGAATTTGCTGTTACTTATCTAGAATAATGCAGTCACTCTCACCTGAGATGGTAGCTTTGCCAATGCACTGTTGCATGCACAAAGCAACAATATTCTTGCAGTCTTATAATAACAGTGATAGCCTTGAGGTCAGTGGCCTGCAATGGCACTATTACTGTTACATGCATGGTATTCCAGTACTACTGTGATATATCTGTACTGCCACTATTGTTATCAGTACCACAGAATTCCACTGTCTGTATTTTAGTCACATACACGAAGTACCAAAACCAGTATCACAATGTTATAACAAACCTTTGTGGCACTACTTGTGTCCAAGGCCTCCACTGTCCCTGCTGTTGCCGCGTACCTGTAGTACTGCTACTGCTGTCATGTGCATACAGTATTATTACTGCTGTATGAGCAGAGCTACTGCTGCTATCACATGCCTATAATGTTATCAAAGACTTTCACTGTCAGCATTGCTATCACATGCTGTAAGTGCCACTTCCACTGTCACAATGTACTCCCACAGGTATTGTAATATATCAGCAGTACACTGAAGGTTACATCCCAGTAATACTACTACAGGTATCACAGACTTCACCTGACATTGCTGCTGTTACATAGCTGAAGTGAAGTCCAGAAGGAGAAATTTTAAAATCATCAAGAAAAGGAGAGTGGTATTGCTGAAACAGTATTTATCCTCAGGTCTTGTACCTTCACTTGGTGGATCCTGTTTTCACAAAATCTCACCAAGACAAAACTGATATATAGACTGCAACTTATGTTCCATATATCATGGAGAGAGGTAGATAAAAAAGACAGCTGGGTGCACAGGTTCCAGGATAAAAAAGCAGCCAATCCTGCTGTATACACTGGTGCTACAACTGGAAAAAATAGCAGGGTAGAATGCTCAAGACACAGAAACATTCCTACAAAGGCGTTAAGCCAGACTCAAGGCAAGGATGGCCCCCTGATGTAGAAGGAAGCAGTAGTTCCTAAAAACACAAAAACTGAAAGCCCATAAAAGAAGCTTAAAGATGCTAAATTGGACAATTGAGGATAAGGAAGACATTACTAGCATGTAAGAAGCCCAGAATTTCCAACAGATAGAAGATATTGATTTGGGCGGCACAGTGGTGCAGTGGTTAACATCGTCACCTCACAGCAAGAGGTTCTCTGGTTCGATTCTTGGCTGGGGTGCCTTCTGTGTGGAGTTTGCATGTTCTCCCTGTGTTCGCGTGGGTTTCCTCCGGGTACTCCGGTTTCCTCCCACATTCCAAAGACATGCATCTGGAGCATTTCTCCCCGGGCCTCCGCTGAAAACAGGCTCTGTGGAACCTAGTCGGACATTCCCGGTCAACAAATGTTAAATAAATAAATAAATAAATAAAATATTCAGGAAAACATTGCATAGACTAAGAAAGTTTGGGCCATCTGGAAAAAGAAACAACGAAGGGAGTAAGAAAATATAAACAACAATACCCAGAGATTTTTGAAAGGTATAAAACAGAAAAGAAAGAAATCTGATACAGTGCAATATTTATGCACAGGAGAAAGTTCCACTAAAAGAACTGAGTTCTGATGAAGTTCAAGTTGTTTGAATGAAAGCACTAAACTGTTGTGTTTTACTTGCTGTGATTTATTAAAGAATTTGTGATTACACCTATGGACTACTTATTTCTGCTGACTGCTGTTCCGAAGGCAGTGTTTTGTGTTTTAGTGGTACTTGGTTCTGCATTTGTACTGCTTTTTCTTTTTATATGCATAGGAGAAAGTCAAACTAATAACTATAAAAAAGCATTGCCAAAGGTATTTGAAGAGAAATCCTGACAAAGGGATCCAGATATGGAAAATTTCACAATATAAAAAAAAAAAACAAGAAAACTAAGGGGGGATTTAGAGCAGTGGAATAGTAAAGTAGGAATTAAACAAATAGAAACTAAAGTTATGGATTACCAGATATAGTACTCCATGAAAAAAAAAACAAAATTAGCATAAATTTTTGAAATTGGTATACCTAGTGATTGCAACATCTAATGTACAGAGAGACACAAAGTAATAAAATATCAGGATTTGCAGACAGTAATGAGAGCAATGCAGAACAAAGATACCCAGACAGTTCCAATAGTAGTAGTAGCAATGGGTCTCATAAAAAAATGCAGTCATATTTAGATATGCAACCAATGCATATAACTCTGAATGAGTTGCAGGAGGAGTCATTTCTGGGCACATTGCAGGTGCTGCGAAGAGCACTTTTGGCTAACATCAAAGACTGAAACAATACTAATTTCATGAACTTTAATTATACCCTGACATAGAAATGGAGTCAATTCCTGTCATGGGATTATAAATCCAAAATAATTAAACCAGCTGAAATGCCACTACTATTTTCATAATCCTGTAATAAACCTGCATTATCATTACTGCTATCACATGTCAGCCTGGGTACTACTGCTGTCACATGTGTTCAGTGTTACTGCTGCTGTCACATGCTTGTAGTAATAAGATTGCTGTCACATCAGTTACATATGTATAGTGATGCTGCTACTGTTATATTACTCCAATTCTCATACTATCCTTGTTTTACTGTCATTGTTAGCCTGCATAACCAGTCCTGCTGGCACGCATGTGCATTGTGAGCACTGTTGTAATGTAACAAGCTTATCACCTCTGTCATCATATACACTTATAACTTCTATACTGCTGCATTCTGCAGCTGGAGCACTATTTCTAGCCATCATGACTCCTTAGCTAAAGAAAGCTTTCTTTTCCAGAAGATGAATGACTTTAATAATTGGCTTAGTTTGTTGTGTCATTCAAAGGGGGTGCAAAACTTGTCAGCATGGAAGAAGATGGTCAACAAGCCACACTGCTTTGCCAGGGATGTTCTATAGGTTTTTAAACATTAGCTAAAACACTGTTCACTCCGTAGTGCCTTTTTTAGGCAATGGCAAATAGAAAGTACTTCTGACATAATGAATCAAAACCTAGAAATTCTAAAGGTTTTACTGCTCGGGTCTAGGAGTCTAAACAAGAATCTCCATACCCTACAAGCTCTTCTCACCCTAAAGACTGCTGACATTTTTTGCAGTTATTGAGGCACGGTTTTAAGCCATGATGAACACATCAGTAGTGGAAAGTTATAATGGCGTCTTGACATTTAGACCAGATACTACAGATACAGAATCTAAAGGTGATGGTGTCAATGTCTTGATTTATATCAAAAATAAATATACCTCAAGGCTGGTCCTACAGGATGATGCACCTGAGGATCTCCACTTTCAAATCACCATAGGCAAAATCCCATACTACTTCCTTGCAAGCTATATGTTCCCCTTTGTGACCAAAAAAACCCATAACACATATTTAAGTTTACTGGAAACACTCACCATCTAGCCCAAGACCATATTCATGGATGAATTTAATGACTCTACTATTAAATGAAAATAATGTAGGACAGCAAATGTGTAGGCACATATATTCCTGGATTTTGTAAATACAAAATCCCTGGACCAGATTGTTAGTATGCCAACCAGTGGTACAGTCATACTGGATCTGGTCCTCACCAATATGAGAGAGAGCACTGTACACCTGCTAGCATAATGTCCTTTCTTTAATGGTCAGACCACAAAATAGTCTCCTTTGAAGTAAATGTAAAACCAAGAAACCTTGCTATCTCTGGAATGTTCAGAAACTACTCTAAAGCTAACTTCCTACCATTAAGTGATAACCTGGCAAAATATCTACACCCCCCCCCCATAAACTTTGAGAACACTGTTGCCTATGTGGAACTGTTCAAGAAAACCTATACAGGCATGTTATTAGATATATAGAGGCAACTGCACCCACCAGGAATAAGTAGAGAACTAACTCAAAAAACAACCCACCCTGGTAGAATCATAAAATCAGTAGGCTGTATAACAGAAGGAATAAAATCATGGCAAAAATTAGGAGGTGGAGCACCCAGTGGGGCTAAAGCACTCTCAGCAAATTAAAGAACTCAGGACAAAGGCAGCCTGTAAATTGTTTAACCTCATGCCCCTGCTTGTAAATATTTTGTTTCCCAAGTGGAGATTTGGGATGCATGGCTAGGCTTAAAATGGCCCTAGTACACACTAACTAACCTATGAAACTATGACACGTTTCCTATGCCATCTCACTTTTTCCAGCAGTTACAGGAAGGAAGTGCTCTTTCAAGTCATTGCTTCATTTTTTTGCAGTTAATGTTAGTAATACTTGAAATGCAGAATTTTCCACTGGAAATGCAACAGAAAAACAATTTGCTAGCATTATTTGTATACCTTAACTCATAGCTCTGAAATCAGGAACATATTTCAAAAGAATCAGGGGCACGCCCAGAAAAAAATCAGGGACAATCAGGGAAATTTGTAAAATATTAATACTATTAACTTAAGACATTGGCAGAATAAAAAAATGTTAATTACTATACATTTTGTGAAATAAAAGAAATCTATAATTTTTACTTACTGCCATTATTTATTGAGTATAATTCACCACCTTTCCTCCAAGAGTCACCAGTTTTAGGAGGGATTAAGAGGGACACAGCTAAATTTTGGAGTCAAAATCAGGGACAGTCCTGGAAATCAGGGATAGTTAAGAAGTATGCCTTAACTGACTTTTTTCAAAATTAAAAACATAAAAAGTTCTGTGTCAGATATAGTACTTTACATAAAACATTGTACTGAATTGATAGTTTCTTTTAATGACTCCAGTTTTCTGTTTAAAATAAAACTGGAGGAATTGGTAAAATACCGGTATTCAAATATATGAATGTCTTACTCAGCATAACTATGCATCTACTTCAATGTTGAATTTTATCAGAGTTGTAAAACTAATGTTGTTTTGATTTGAACAATATAAATAAATGCATGGCACATTACCTTGATAGCACATAAAATATAATGAATTTAGACAGTCATAATCATTCCAGAATCCAAATTGAAAACCATCAATGTTCACAGATATATGTGTGCAAAATTCTTCTCCATAGTACATATCTGGTTGGCATGCACCCCAGCTTTGGTAAGATGAAAATGCCCCATCTGTCCATTGCCACTGCCCAGAATTCCAGTACAGTCCTATCCAAACTGAATCATTTCCTGTGATGGCTTTCACCTTCTGGTTTTCTGCATCATTCCTGATACTGATGAGCTCTGCCTTCTGTGATCTGCAGTAGTCCCGAGCCGCCGTCCATGTCATATTTGACTTTACCATGTAGTAATTATCATTACTTACTGTTGGCAGAAGAAACAGCATGATTATTTAATGCATTCATCTGTTTTTTTTTTTTTACTTATTGCACAGTGACAATATTAACAGAGGGTTTTTTGAGGCCGCATCCCTTACGAGCTCTAGCATATAGATATAAATGGCACTGAGGTCATGTCAGGTTCTTAGAAATGTCATCAATTTATTATAACTGATAATAATTCATTATGAACTGCTTCAGAATAATTTATAACCTTATTGCTGTTTTTATTTTATTTGCCAAATTTCATGCTTTCTGAAAACATTTATTCCCTACGTTGAGTGATCACAACTAAATATGGTGGTCTTAACATTATTCATGCAAATTCAGTTTCATTTATACATTTTGTATGCAAATTAGGCTGAGTTATACTTATCTGTATGAATCGTAGTAAAATGTGAAAGTATATAACAAGTCCCCAGGTAACTATGGATGCACTACACTGAATGGTGCTGAACCAAGTTTTCTTCAGTAATGCACAAACAAACCTCATATATCTCAAATATCACAATACTTAGAAAAGTGAAGCAAAAAATGAAGCAACAGTTCTGCCAAGAGGTGCTCCTTCCAAACAAAAGAAGCCAGAAGAAAATGGTAAAAGGAGTACCCAACCACGATGGAAATAACGATGAATGAAATCCAATAAAATCCAACAGAAAAAGTCTTTATTGTAAACCAAAAAGTAAGCGCTTTTGCGTGGGTCCTCCCATGCTTCATCAGACAATATTACGTACAAAATGCAGACCCATTTTATACTCCTTGCTAAAACTGCAAGGCGGGAAATAAATCAATTAATTAATCAATTAGCTTGTTAAAAACGGTTCTTAGTTAAACACATACCTCAGCTACATTCTTCTCAGTGCAAAACACAAGCATTAGAAAATGCGTAACTATGTTAAAAAACTATTATTGTTGGAACCAAACACTATGTAATCCAAACAACATTACTGTATCGCTAAGCATTTGGAATGCATAAGTTTGATATTGATGTCAGCAAGAAAAACTCAAAACAAGTCAGCAATAAGCTATGAAAAGCTATAAAAACAAAGCTTCGATGAAGCCAAAATATCACATGAACGCATTTGTGTGTAAATCAACCTGAAAACATATACACATTAATTTATAAAAAACTTAATTTATAAAAAACTTATATCAGTCTCAATTATACTGATGTCATCTCAAAATTGATATAATAAAGAATGCTAGAGGCTATTATAGTTAAAGCTCGTAGCTACGTAATCCACATAGCGTTACTAGGCTCCTGTGCATCCAAAACATGCAGCTGCGACAAAGTTTCTTAAAAAGACAATGTCAAAAATAATAACTTCCGGAACAGCGCTTCATTAAAACCAAGACATCACTCAAACACATTATGAGAACATCTTATATTAATATATGTATAAGATTATACAAATAGCATCGTCCACGTTGATGGGAGGCTGCAGGCAATGCCACATTAATCTCTAGGTACTAGGTATATAAATGCCGTTAAGGTTCATATTCCTCATTGCTATATAAATAAATATATAATCTACATACTCAAGGTATGTGACTAGAAATGTGCACCAATGTTATAAAGCAAGATAGAATTCAGTAGCACTACGATATATGTATCATAGACAAAAATATATACAGAAAAAATATATATATATGTACATGTGTATCAATATAAAACTAAAAACTAAAAAGAAAAGGACATTACTATAAACATACATACAACTAAAACTAGAATAAAATGTTAAATTGTATCTAAAAAATGTATAATAAAATATGCGATGGCTTATTCACGTATATCATAAAATGACAAAAAGATATATATGAATAGGGCAAGTGAAGCACAAGGTATATCCTAAAGCTATTATTTATTATTTAGCTCAAGTACTGGTCTCAGGGATACATAAGCGTTAAGCCCTGGAGGTATATGTGAGCCAAGTTGCATAATCCATTTTAATTCTGTCAATGCAAGATCGTTGGCAGAGTTACCACCCCGCTGTCTGGGTCCCAATACTTGCAACACCCTGAATGAAAAACTATGTAGGGGAAATTCCATTATATGTTTAGCTAAAGCATTCGTTTCTTTAGACTTCCGGATATCGTACAAGTGATTGTATATCCTGTCCTGTAACCTCTTGGTAGTCAACCCTACATAGAATACTTCACAATCATTACAGGTTGCAAGATATACTAAATTCTTGGTATCACATGTAGCATGGAATCTGGGACGAAACATAAATTTTGTTAAGGGATTCCAAAAAGTTTGGACATCCACAATGAAAGGTCACCATTTGCAATGATGACAAGGAAAAGTTCCATGGGGTAGTAACATGGAATTCGTTGATGGTAAGGCAGTATAACGATCATTGCACAAAAGCATTTTCAAATTGTCACAATTTTTAAAAACAAAGCCTGATTTGGCACCTATAAACTTTCTGGTTGTGTTATCAATCATAAGTACATTCCAATTATTGGATAAAATGGTTTTGATGGCATTAATGTTACTGGTATATTTAGTAACAAATTTCACCATATCTGTCAGACCTGGTCGCCTATTAGTGGCAGGGTAGCCTCTATTTATATCTGACTGTCGATCTACAAAATTCACCATATGGGTCCTAGTATCTGAACTGCTGAGGGTATCTTGTCTAATGCTATGAACCATGTTGCGGTTATATCCCCTATCAAGAAATAGATTTTCCATGATGTCGGCCTCTCGAAAGAGAAGGTCCCTCACCACATAATCTTTGCACCCTAAGGAACTGGCTCTTGACAATACCAGGAAACATACTCCTAGGGTGCATACTATCAAATGGGAGTAGGCTATTCTTCCATACAGACTTCCTGTAGAGAGTCGACCCAATCGAGCCATCTGCATGTAATTTCAAGGTCACATCTAGAAAATGTATCTCATCAGATGAGATCTCACTAGTAAACTTAAGAAACGTAGTGGTAGTTTCTAAATAACATAGAAAATTCATCTGTATGAATCGTAGTAAAATGTGAAAGTATATAACAAGTCCCCAGGTAACTATGGATGCACTACACTGAATGGTGCTGAACCAAGTTTTCTTCAGTAATGCACAGACAAACCTCATATATCTCAAATATCACAATACTTAGAAAAGTGAAAATGTAGTCAATAGCAGATAACTGTGCATAATCAGGATGGCAGTAGGGATGAGGGGGTTAAAGTAGCAAGTGAATGACCGGCTAAGAGAAAACTGAGAAATGCACTGTTTGCTTATGTCTCTTAAAACTGCAAGTAAAGTATGCAAGACATAGAGGAAAGCAGAAACTTCAATGTTAATTCATGCAGAATTTATAAAAGGTATCCACTTGCAAAAGAGACAAGCCATACAGAGACGTGAAGAAGAAATCTTATTAGCACAAATGGATTCGGTAAAATGAATTTATGAAAATCTGTGCTTTGCTGTTTCCTGCTTAATAAACAAAAACATATAGAAAAACTCAATAGAAATATATACAAAAATAAGCACACATATTAAGCAAGTGCAAGAATAACTTCAGTGTCTTACTGATTAACACACATATATGATAGGTAAGCAGCCATCCTCTGTGTCTTCTTTATGCAGCAGAAGAGGCAATCTAGAAATGAGCTCAGGAGGAAAGACAATTGAAGAGGTTGGGTGAGGTTACTCATGAGTATGGAAAGAAAAAAAATATTTCCATTCAAAAACTGAAGTATAAATGCAGAAGTAATTCATACACAAAAATGATAAAAGAAGAAAAGTGCTTTAAGTACAGTATTGCAACCAAATCCATATCAGACAAAAATTTCAAATATATTACAATTTCTTAAGTTATACCCAGTTTACCTCATTAGGATCACTGGACTGCAACTGTAAAAATCCTTACCACTTTATAGCAATAAAATGATTGTTCTCATGTTCACAGTACCATTTTCCAGATTTTTTACTGAATAAAAATTAAGAAATGAATGCTATTAAAGATTGTACTGATGTATTATATTATGAGTGAATTTACTATCTCCATTTCTTGACTGACTCTCTGCATTCCCTATCGCTTTTTCTTATTTTAATTTTGCATTATTTTTGCTTTCTTTTTCTTTCTCCTATTTCTGTTCATTTTTCTACAGGCCTAGCTTCCTTACGAGCAGCCCACATGTGTTTCTCTAGATCAGAGAACATTCTCCCTCGGTCCTTCAAGGGATGTCCTTACAAGGTCAGCATGGTAGCACCAGGCCTGTAGGCAACATAGCACATGGCAGCCTGGCAAGACTCACAAACCTTGGGTTTGGCACTTGGTTGATGATTTGGAGAGACGTCTTCAGCCTGTTCCGGATGCTATTCAGTGGGTAAATGACTCACTGCTCCAGTTGGCTCACCCACTGATCCACCCCCCACAACATTGAGCTCCATCAGGTATTGGAGACATTTGAGGTACTGTGGACCTGGTGTTCTCCTGAACTCAACTACTCTTCATCTTCTTCCTTCCCTAATCCTTTCTCTCTTACACCATCTGTCCTGTTTCCTACCCAAGCTACTCTCTTACATAAAAATTTGTAACATGGGGTGAGAGTTATCCCCTACTAAAACTAGAATACCGCTCCTCTCCCACCTAAACCAGGACAACACTCTTGTTATTTTCCTGTTGTGCTTCCCTCTTTGCAATGAATGCTCTGTTTCAGTCTTTTCTATCTTCCCCTTAATAACCCACAGGGTGTCTACATGAGGATACCGTTATATAAAACATATATGTGTGCATGTGTGTTGTGTGTATATGTACTGTATATATATATATATATATATATATATATATATATATATATATATATATATATATATATATACTGATGCATACAGAAAATATTACCTTTTCTCTTATTTAGAGATCATCCTGAAATCTGAAATCTGAAAGCATCATTCTAAAGCTGAAAAGATCTACTTGAAGTTTTTTTTTGAATGGTGTGCCACTTGGCACACACTATTAAAATCACATGCATATTGGGAAAGGTTCAAATGTCAATCGCATGCATAATGGGAAAGGTTCAAGTGTCACACTGCGAGGACATCGGATTCATACAAGACAGAAAAGGAAGGGGATCTAATAAAAATGAGTGATACATTTTTTAAGTATTATGGTTCATACAGGAAAAACATTTAATTAATTTTGGTGTCTCTTCCAAACAGGTAGTCCTGAAATGATTTTAATGTTAATGTACTCATGCCTATAGCAATAAATCTGTTAAGGAATGCATCAAGATAGATCATATCAGACGCTTTGGACAAATTGAGGAAGATAGCTGTCCAAATCTGCTCTTTATTTGGACAATTCTGAATGAGTTCATTATACTGTTGTTGCCATTTCATGTTAATGAAGCATTGTGATTTGTATTGTGTTTGCATTACTAACATTATATCTAATAAATTCATGAGTCTAGTTTGTCCTTATGGCTATTTGTTTTAAATAGTGTTTAGATGGACTAGAGCATATTACATCCCAGAAAAGTAAGTTTAGATCTTACAATTATATTTGCTTTAGCTAACATCCAAATATGTTTATATTATTTTATTTTATTCTATGTTAAACTTGCGTATGGTGTAAATTGCATTGCATAAAAGATCGCTTTACATGGGAAAACCTGAGGAGACAAATTCTTCAGACAACTCCAGCAGTGTAAACTGTTCAAATTCAAATATATTATTTTTATGAATTGAAAACTTTATTGGTAAGTAAGAATAATACTGCATAAATTAAGCAGATAAATTGCTCTCACATATGTAGCCGAGCTCTTAAAGAAAATTGCTAAAATAATGTTTTAATACTGGAGACATCCTCCTTCTAAAGTTTATTTATATCTGTTTACCAGGGTAGTACACTGATCGATAGTGACCAATTTTAGGCTCAGCCTGAATGAAATGCAAAAAAATTCACAAACGAAAAATACAATGTAAGCAATGAGAAGATTTTAGATTAATTACATAAAAAGGTGTACATACATCCACTGAACAAGCCATGTGCAATCAGACTGTAATATACAATCAAGCAGAGTGTAATGTACAGTATATGCATTCGTTTCTAAAGTGGGTTAATCACTAGGGAATCTTGAGACAGGGTCAAGACAGTTGGAAAGGAGATAGGTTAGGTGATATGTCCTACTTTGAAACAACAGGAGTGTTTGTCTTGGATGAAGAGGTGCTTTTTGAGTTGCATTCTGTGTTTGGAATAAGTGTTGATTTCCTTTAGGTTGGTGGTGAGATTTTGTAAAGAGTAGCCTGAGACGAGAATGCATATACATGTGCTGTGAAGTTTGGTTCTAAGGGTAATGAAAATCGGTGCGACTCATGAATATTCTCATTTCGTAAGCGAAGGTTTCTTCATGGAGTATAGCTGCAAGGAGAGTAAATGTTTGGAATAGTTTTTTTAAGTTGCGATCCTAACAGTAAGTTAGATCTTTGTTTTATGGGTAGTCATTTGTCTTTTTCTAGGGTGATACAGTAAAGCTCAGAAAGTGGTGAGTTTGTAATGATGTCCACCTTCTTCATAGTGAAGGGTGCATTGTTGGCACTAAGATGGTCTGTGAAATAATAAAGTAAGGATGAAAGAAATAGCTTTACTTTGATTCACTTTTGAAGTCTTCAGTTTTCTGCCTCTGTGCGACACCATATTTGTTTTCACTGTTTGCCATCATAAGAAGTATGCAGTTTTGCCATATTTTAAGTCGAGTTACTCATTATCGTTTTCTACATAAAATAATTTGAAAGGAAATAATAATGAGGCAAGGATGATACATAATACATAATAATAAAAATAGTTTCTCACTTTGTGATATCAACATTTTCTAGTAGTGATAATTTGCACACAAATAATAAACAAAACAGAGAAGCAGTAATAATATATGTATATAGATGAGTGCTACTGAATCGCCAAACAGCCTCCGTATTTCATTTGAATGCTTAATTTTAGCTGCTGTTTTACTGTTATCAAGTTACAAATGACAAATCTGACTGTACAAAGTCATCTCAACATGCTTTTAGGGAACAATTTTTGTTCACAAAACTGGATGCTATAATATAGTCCCAGCTGATAATTATGTATCAGCAAAATGAATTTAGAATTTGTGATAATGGATCTAAGTTAACCAACTATGAGGAAAGGTATAAACAGATTCACAGCCCCTCCCCCCTCCATAGGAACTGGCATATATGTCCAAACCTACACCAAAGTACAATATGTGTATTTATATAGCTGCATGGAATCAGGAATATCAGACAGGGCAAAATCCTCTTCCTCAAGGAAGAGTAAACCTGTCTGGTGGACATCTGCAATAAATAAACTCTGTAATAAAATGAAAAAAAATACTTTCCTAGACCAAGAAGGAGCAGGTGCCTAATTGGAAGTAATTTCTCCTTACCCTGAACATGCAGATATGAACATTAGTGAAATCCTCCAAAGCAAACTTTGAGTCCAAACTGGCCACATCTACTAAACACAGTCATGAGGTCTCAAAGGAAGCACTCAGATCTGCCTAGAACTGGTGGTCACGGACACCACATACACACATGCCATATATATAGGCATCCTGCTGGCAGGCAGGTTCAGTGAAAACTTCATCCCTCTACCTCCCCCATCAGTAAATCAGGGCATCCTTAGTACCTTTCCCCTCCCCTTATATCTAGGGAGCAAGTCATCACTGCCATCTCAAAGACAAAAAATACAGCCTCCATGGGAGCCAATAACATCCCAGGCTGTATCCTACATGAACTCAGGCAGGAACTTGCATCAGCATTAGGTGCTTTGTCCCAGCTGAGTGGAGGACAGCCACTGTCATCCCTTTACGCAAAGGTGACGTGTCCATTGCTCCAGGAAATTATAGACCCATCAACCTAACTAGCCTGATCTGCAAGGCCATGGAACAGATTATCATGGACCTCATTAACAAGGACATTGGCAACCTCCAAACACTTGATCCCACACAGTTTGGTTTCATCAAGGGGAGGTCATGCTTGTTAAATCTGGTCAGCTCGTCTGAGACAGTCACCAAAGCCATGGATGAGGAGAATATGGTGCACACCGCCTACCTTGACCTGGCCAAAGCCTTCAATACCATTCCCCACTTGAGTATAATAGATAAACTCTTTCAACTAGACATCAATCCATATGTTACCAGATGAGTAGCAAACTGGCTCACTAATAGAACCCACCAAGTCAAAATAGGGGAAGCCACCTCAAGCAGTAGACTTGCAATGAGCAGTGTACCCCAGCAATCGGTCTTGGGGCCTCTGATGTTTGGGATATACTTTTCTGAGGTGCAGACCAAAACCCGTGGGCTGTGGCTGATCAAGTTTGCAGATGACTGCAAGCTGGATGCTTTCATCAATTCCCCTAGTGATGTGGACATCCTTCAAGAGGGTCTCACCCAAACAAATGGCTGGTGCCAGAAACATGGCCTCAAACTAAAAAAGAGCTCTCGGATCATGTGGCCCAGGCAGGTATGACCCTAGTCCTTAGTAGCATCCTGCCTTTGCCCAGAATGATAACATAGTATAAGGACAAAATGATTGACTTCAACAATTGGCTAAGCTTATGGTGTCATTCAAAGGGGATCCAGCATCTTTCTGTCTGCGACGACATGATCGACAGACCATGATGCTTTGCCAGAGATGGTCTGCACCTGTTTACCCTGGGATTCAGGTTACTGGCTAAGGCTCTTGCCACTCTTATAGTGCCTTTTTCAGGCAATGTTCAAAGGACAAAACCTCTACCATAACAAGTACACGCATGCAAAATCTGAAGGCAATGCTACTCGATGCTAGAAGTCTAAACCCCAAAATGCACTCTCTCAAGGCTCTCCTAAAAAATGGAAAACATCGATATCTGTGCAGTAACTGAGACCTGGTTCAAGGCTCCAGAGAGCACCCCTGCAATACCAGGCTACAACTCTTACCACACTTTTCAGCCACCAAACCAGGACCGAAACACTAAAGGTGGAGGAGTGTCCATATTCACCAAGGATATTCGCACCACCAAACTAGTTGCCCAACACAATGCATCTGAAACAGTAGGTAAGACTGCAATCCAAATTGTAGCTTGCTACAGATCCTCCAACATGTCCCAAGATTCACACTACCCCTTTCTAAACATACTGGAAAATATTAAGATACAACCAAACACCCTAATACTGGGTAATTTCAACTACTCTGCCATTAACTGGGAAACTACTCGTGTACCAACACCTTTGCCCAATTGTTCTTGGAATTCATACATTCCAATGCCCTGGATCAACTAATCCATAGTCACACCAGGGGCTCCAATATCCTAGACCTGGTCATTACCAGTATGGGAAATTGATGCTTCACACCTGTGGTCACACACACGTTGGTCAGGTCTGACTATAAGCTAATCACCCTTGACATCCACATCCACATCCACATCCCTCCCCCACCCACCAGTAAGGAAACCTTCGTAAAAAACTTCTCCAAAGTCAACTTCATTCTACTAAAGTCAGAAGTGACAAACTTCATGACACCCATGCAGACGGGAACTGAATGTTTGACTGCTGAATCCTACATTAAGGCACTGTATGAGCACATCCACTCATCCATGAATCGTGCCATCCCAAATAGAACCTAGATGCTTCCCAAAAAAAGGAAGCCAATCTGGTGGTCCCCTGCCATAAACAAACTGTACAACAAAAGGAAGAAACTGTTGCAGAAAAGGGGAAAATCCCAGGATGCAAAAAGCTCCCTTACCAGCCTCAGTAAGAAGCTGAGTTCTCTCATAAAATCCTCTAAAGCTAGTTATGAAAATAAAAATTGCCAAAGATTCCAAAGACAACCACAAGGCATTCTAGAGCTATGTCAAGCATCTAAATGGCAATGCTCAGATCTGCTCTGAGCTACAACAGAATGGCATTAAATATACTGATCTCAAGGATATTGCCAATATCCTGGCAGATTGATTCAGGGCCAACTTCACCCCCGGCTCACCCCCTAAAGGGCTCACCTCAGTACCAAAAGATTGCCAAATTCTGGTAATAATGGCCACACAGGTAAAAAAATGCACTCTCCAAAGCTAAGAATACAGCATCCATGGGACCAGATGACACCCTGGGCTGTGTACTACATGAACTACAAACTGAACTGGCATATCATCTAAGTGTCATGTTTAATCATAGCCTCACCTCAGGCTTCATGCCCACTGAGTGGCGCACAGCTACAGTTATCCCAGTCCACAAGATAAGCATGATCTGCAAGGCCATGGAATGTATTATCCTGGAACTTATAAACAAAGACATTGGCAACCTTCAAACACTGGACCCCACCCAGTTTGGGTTCATGAAGGGCTGATCTTGTCTCCTGAACCTGATTGACTTCTTTGAATCAGTCTCCAGAGCTGCGGACGAGGGTAACGCAGTCCACACAGCCTATCTGGACCTCGCCAAGGCCTTCAACACCATCCCCCACTATGGAATCATAGATAAACTTACTAAGCTGGGCATTAATCCTTACATCACTCGATGGGTTGCCAACTGGCTTACTGAGAGAAACCATATGGTAAAAGTAGCCAACTCCAAATCCAGCTCCAGACAAATGACAAGTGGAGTACCTCAGGGTTCAGTCCTGGGACCGCTCTTGTTTGGCATCTACTTCTCTGTAGTACACGCCAACACTAAGGGACTCTGGCTAACAAAGTTAGCAGATGACTGCAAACTGGGAGCCATTATTGAATCCCCAAATGATGTGGATATTCTACAAAAGGGCCTTACTGAAACAGATGCTTGGTGCCAGAGCCATGGGTTTAAGCACAATGCTAAGAAATTGTATAGTTATCCCCTTTGGGAAAAAACATGTACCCTTGAATCACCACATAGGTGGCACCACACTAAACACCAAAAGTATGATAAGAGACTTAGGGACACAGGTGAACCGTGGTCTCACCTTTGATAACCACATCACCACAACAGTCAAGAAATCCTTCTATGTGGCACTCCTCATCACTAAGGACTTTTCATCCAGAAACATTGAGGTCATTGTCCCACTGTACTCATCCTTCATTA